>NC_092225.1:105714136-105761636 GCF_036320965.1 Panulirus ornatus | reverse complement strand
GGTTCCAACAATGTTGTATGGTTGCGAGGCGTGGGCTATGGATAGAGTTGTGCGCAGGAGGATGGATGTGCTGGAAATGAGATGTTTGAGGACAATGTGTGGTGTGAGGTGGTTTGATTGAGTGAGTAACGTAAGGGTAAGAGAGATGTGTGGAAATAAAAAGAGCGTGGTTGAGAGAGCAGAAGAGGGTGTTTTGAAGTGGTTTGGGCACATGGAAAGGATGAGTGAGGAAAGATTGACCAAGAGGATATATGTGTCGGAGGTGGAGGGAGCAAGGAGAAGAGGGAGACCAAATTGGAGGTGGAAAGATGGAGTGAAAAAGATTTTGTGTGATCGGGGCCTGAACATGCAGGAGGGTGAAAGGAGGGCAAGGAATAGAGTGAATTGGAGCGATGTGGTATACCGGGGTTGACGTGCTGTCAGTGGATTGAATCAAGGCATGTGAAGCGTCTGGGGTAAACCATGGAAAGCTGTGTAGGTATGTATATTTGCGCGTGTGGACGTATGTGTGTACATGTGTATGGGGGGGGTTGGGCCATTTCTTTCGTCTGTTTCCTTGCGCTACCTCGCAAACGCGGGAGACAGCGACAAAGTATTAAAAAAAAAAAAAAATATATATATAAATATATATGTGTGTGTGTGTGTGTGTGTGTGTGTATTTCAGAGTCATATATAAGTAAACAGATAGACACCTTAAAGAGCAAAATATAAGTCGGCAAACAAATTCAGAGACACATAGTTATACACATATCTATGAAATTCCTTAAAAAAACAATGTGCGAGTCAGATGTATGGGAAGATAAGGATGAATTCAAGACACTGTCTGCACTCAGCTGAAGCCCAGCGGTACACTCCAGACTGGTGCGTAAATATGACTTAAAATGATTCACAACAGAAAGACTCGTCCAGAGAATATCTCTTATACTGCATTAGAGGCAGGGACCCCCGCAACCCTTCCCTGGTTAGATTACACCAGAGACCTCTGCAACCCACCCTGAGGGGGGAGGGGGTGATACCAGAAGCCTCTGCAACCCACCCTTGGGGTAGGGGGGGAATATCAGAGACCTCTGCAACCCACCCTGAGGGGGGAGGGGGTGATACCAGAAGCCTCTGCAACCCACCCTTGGGGTAGGGGGGGAATATCAGAGACCTCTGCAACCCACCCTGGGGGGGGGGATGATAATACCAGAAACCTCTGCAACCCACCCTGGGGGGGGGGGATGATAATACCAGAAACCTCTGCAACCCACCCTGGGGGGGAGAGTACCAGAGACCTCTGCAACCCACCCTGGGGGGGAGAGTACCAGAGACCTCTGCAACCCACCCTGGGGGGGAGAGTACCAGAGACCTCTGCAACCCACCCTGGGGGGGAGAGTACCAGAGACCTCTGCAACCCACCCTGGGGGGGAGAGTACCAGAGACCTCTGCAACCCACCCTGGGGGGGAGAGTACCAGAGACCTCTACAACCCACCCTGGGGGGGAGAGTACCAGAGACCTCTACAACCCACCCTGGGGGGGAGAGTACCAGAGACCTCTACAACCCACCCTGGGGGGGAGAGTACCAGAGACCTCTACAACCCACCCTGGGGGGGAGAGTACCAGAGATCTCTGCAACTCTCCTTGAGGGGATTACACCAGAGACCCATGCTTCCCTCCCCTGGGAGAGTATACACCAAAGAAGACATCTACAACGCTCCCTGCAGAAGAGATACACCAGGTCTACTGATGGGTACACTAGTGTAGGGGGGATACACCTGGTCTAGTGACGGGTATACTAGTGTATGTGGAGATACAACAGGTCTAGTGATGGGTAAACTAGTGTAAGGGGAGGATGCACCAGGTCTAGTGATGGGTACACTGGTGTACAGGAGGATACACTAGGTCTAGTAATGGTACACCCTGTAAGAGGGGATACACCAGGTCTAGTGATGGGTACGCTAAGGTGAAAGGGGACATACCAGGCCTAGCGATGGGTGTACTAGTGTAGGGGAGGATACACCAGGTCTAGTGATGAGTACACTGGTGTAGGTGTGGATACATCAGGTTAATGATGGGTACACTAGAACAGGTGTAATACACCAGATTAGTGATGTGTACACTAGAGCAGGTGTGACACATCAGGTCTAGTGATGGATACACTAGAGCAGGTGGTGATACAGCATGTGTAGTGATGGGTACACTAGAGCAGGTGGTGATACACCATGTGTAGTGATAGGTACAATAAGATGAAATGGGACATGCCAGGCCTAGCGATAGGTATACTAGTGTAGGGGAAGATACACCAGGTCTTGTGATTAGTACACTGGTGTAGGTGGGGGTACACCAGATAAGTGATGGGTACACTGGTGTAGGTGGGGATAGACCAGGTCTAGTGATGGGTACACTGGTGTGGGTGGGGATACAACAGGTCAAGTGATGGGTACGCTAGTGTAGGTGTGGTTACACCAGGTCTAGCGACAGGTAACTGGTGTAGGTGGGGATGAACCAAGATGAAGGATATCTTCATATGGTAGATCCTGGTGAAGGATATCTTCCCCTGGTAGATCCTGGTGAAGGATATCTTCCCCTTTTAGATCCTGGTGAAGGATATCTTCCCCTGGTAGATCCTGGTGAAGGATATCTTCCCCTGGTAGATCCTGGTGAAGGATATCTTCCCCTGGTAGATCCTGGTGAAGGATATCTTCATATGGTAGATCCTGGTGAAGGATATCTTCCCCTGGTAGATCCTGGTGAAGGATATCTTCCCCTGGTAGATCCTGGTGAAGGATATCTTCCCCTGGTAGATCCTGGTGAAGGATATCTTCCCCTGGTAGATCCTGGTGAAGGATATCTTCCCCTGGTAGATCCTGGTGAAGGATATCTTCCCCTGGTAGATCCTGGTGAAGGATATCTTCCCCTGGTAGATCCTGGTGAAGGATATCTTCATATGGTAGATCCTGGTGAAGGATATCTTCCCCTGGTAGATCCTGGTGAAGGATATCTTCCCCTGGTAGATCCTGGTGAAGGATATCTTCCCCTGGTAGATCCTGGTGAAGGATATCTTCCCCTGGTAGATCCTGGTGAAGGATATCTTCCCCTGGTAGATCCTGGTGAAGGATATCTTCCCCTGGTAGATCCTGGTGAAGGATATCTTCCCCTGGTAGATCCTGGTGAAGGATATCTTCCCCTGGTAGATCCTGGTGAAGGATATCTTCCCCTGGTAGATCCTGGTGAAGGATATCTTCCCCTGGTAGATCCTGGTGAAGGATATCTTCCCCTGGTAGATCCTGGTGAAGGATATCTTCATATGGTAGATCCTGGTGAAGGATATCTTCCCCTGGTAGATCCTGGTGAAGGATATCTTCCCCTGGTAGATCCTGGTGAAGGATATCTTCATATGGTAGATCCTGGTGAAGGATATCTTCCCCTGGTAGATCCTGGTGAAGGATATCTTCCCCTGGTAGATCCTGGTGAAGGATATCTTCCCCTGGTAGATCCTGGTGAAGGATATCTTCCCCTGGTAGATCCTGGTGAAGGATATCTTCCCCTGGTAGATCCTGGTGAAGGATATCTTCCCCTGGTAGATCCTGGTGAAGGATATCTTCCCCTGGTAGATCCTGGTGAAGGATATCTTCATATGGTAGATCCTGGTGAAGGATATCTTCCCCTGGTAGATCCTGGTGAAGGATATCTTCCCCTGGTAGATCCTGGTGAAGGATATCTTCCCCTGGTAGATCCTGGTGAAGGATATCTTCATATGGTAGATCCTGGTGAAGGATATCTTCCCCTGGTAGATCCTGGTGAAGGATATCTTCCCCTGGTAGATCCTGGTGAAGGATATCTTCCCCTGGTAGATCCTGGTGAAGGATATCTTCATATGGTAGATCCTGGTGAAGGATATCTTCCCCTGGTAGATCCTGGTGAAGGATATCTTCCCCTGGTAGATCCTGGTGAAGGATATTCTGCCATCACAAGTATCATCAGTCCCCCCCCCCCTACCACCACCACCATATACGTGTCCCCAACCTGGCTCTCTCTCCCTTCCGCCCCCCGACTCTCTTCCTCTCCTCCCTCTCTCTCCTGACTCTCTTACTGTCCCCTCTTCCTCCCTATCTCTCGTCTCCTTCTCCCCTGACCTTTCATTCTCCCCTGCCCTCCCCAACTCCCTCAGCTCCCCCCTCCCCAAGCTCACGGTGCTGGGGAAGATATTAGTGTTGCCGCCATTGTCCAGCTCCACCATATTGCCGGAAGCATGAATAGTTGTGCCGGCCGAGCTACTTACCCGGGTTTATTGTGGCTCCTCTTGGTCAGTAAAGTGTGTGTGTGTGTGTGTGTGTGTATGTGTGGTGCGTGTGTGTGTGGTGTGTGTGTGTGTGTGTGTAGTTACCTATTATCGATTTATGGTTAGCTGTTCCTACCTTACGAAGTTTTTCGTTCTTGGGGCCTCATCTCGTGAACATTCTTCACTATCATGTCTCGTCCTTCTCTTCCATCCACCCACCATTTCCACACTACAAAACTTCTTTACATCTTACTTCGCGATGTGTCCTCTGGCTGCTCTGTTCCTATATCTCTCGAAGAAGTCTCCACTATCCACGTCATCGGTCTGTTATGAAAACAGAAATTGCGATTCGGTCACTTCTCACTTTACTTTTTTCCAAGCTGGCAAATTCTAAACCTTCAGACTTTTTCATTTCATTGATCTTTCTTAATTCTGGTACCATCATTCTTGCCCTTCTCCTGATCTAAACTATTAGCGCTTTGTGCTTCTTTAGGTGCCGTGGTGACCAAATTTCAAAAGCATGTTCTAGTTTTGACGTTACGCACGATATGAACAGCTGGCTGAATATTTCTTCATCTATATACCTGAAAGCTATCCTAATATTTACACGCAGACAATCCGTATATTTGATTAACTATTCCCTGATATAGGACTCTGGCGACAGGTTGGGGATGATATCGTCTCACGTCTGTCCCACACATAAAATCATGAAGTTCATTTCCTACTAATAATACTAAACATCACATTGAGACCCTCGCTCACTGCTTCCCATCTTCATTAGTTTACATGTGATCAGGTTAATTTCATCAACCATGTATCAGACCAACTCTGGAGTCTGCTTAAGTTCCCTTGTAAGCTAATGCATTTCTCCTGGCTTTCCAATTCCCTAATGACCTCTGCATCGTCTCCACGCATACTCATGTAGCAGTCCACACCTCCAGGCGAGTAACTGTCCCACGACAGTACCCTGTGACACTCCACTAGTGACCTCAACCCACTGGAGAAGGCTCCTCTGACCTGTGTCCTTTGTTACTTTTCGATAAGATGATCTGTTCATTAAAGGAGTTACCCCGTTATTCCTTATCAGCTTCCCATGTTGGTCAGCATAATATGGTGTATGGTGATCTAGATACGAATAATCCACACAGCTTTCCCTTCTGTCTGAAACTCTCTCTCTCTCTCTCTCTCTCTCTCTCTCTCTCTCTCTCTCTCTCTCTCTCTCTCTCTCTCTCTCTCTCTCTCTCTCTCTCTCTCTCTCTCTCTCTCTCTCTCTCTCTCTCTCGTAGAAATCTAAGAGGTGCGTTACACATAACCTTTTCCTGTAACTGTACTGTTTCTCAATTCGGTAAATTCTTCCCTGTAGGAAGTCTTCCATTCACTTCCTGATAATCATCTTTTCCAGAAAGATACAGATCACACTCGTCAGTGAGGCCGGTCTGTAGTCCAATACACTTTCCCCGTTTCCTTTCTTACAGATAGATATGACGTTCGCCCCTTTCCATTTCCTTGGCACTCTGCCTCTCTCTACCGAAATCTTGAACAGTATTTCAGGAGGTTTATCGAGCGTATCTGCACACGTCTTCAGCAAATATTGTGAATTTCATCAGGACTATAAGCCATGTAAGGCGCAAGACATTTTGGCATTCTGTTAAAGTTCTTTTCCAGACATCTCAATGATTTTTAAAACCTCCTTCCCGTTCCATGTCACTGGTGGGGGAACTAATGCCGCTTCCATTGTGAGAAAGTTCTGACCTTGTCATTCAGTTGCTCACATATCCTTACATCACCCTCCACAATTCCTCCCTCTAAATTCTTCAACCTGATTAGTGGCTCGTAAACTGACAAGTGACTCCAGATGAACTTACGGATAAGTTCCAGATTTTCTCCTGCCTTGTCCACAATATCATATTCAAACTTTCTCTGTTCCTCTGTTCTTATACTGGTATTCTTCCTTAACCTCTTATATTTTGCGAATGCTGAATGACTGAAGCGCCGTCTATATATTTCGCCATTGCACATGTCGAAGTTCCTCTGCTTTTGCCACCTTTAATCAAACTCTTCTTTCCTCTTCTTTGCCATTTCCTTTGTATCTGAGGCTTGAGGTATTCATTCATGCTCCTGCTGCTTCACCGTAAATTTCACAGAACCTCTCACCTTAGTGAGGCCGTGGATCCTGGCTACTAGGTTGTGTTCCTATGTTACAGTAGAAATTGTTTAGGTTTGTGTAGTTTGCACGATTATATCTCCTCTTTGATCCTCTCTCACCTCTGCCCCTTTAACATCATCATTTACCACATAGTTCAACTTGAACATTACATGATCGCTTTTTTCGGTTGGTGTGATTATATGACATTCTCAGTATGATATTCTCAATATGATATTCTCAATATGATATTCTCAGTATGGTATTCTCAGTATGATATTCTCAGTATGATATTCTCGGTATGGCATTCTTAGTATGGTATCTTTAATATGATATTCTCGATATGATATTCTCAGTATGATATTCTCAATATGATATTCTTAGTATAGTATTCTCAGTATGGCATTTTCAGTATGATATTCTCAATATGATATTTTCAATATCCATGCTAGTATGTGTGAAGATTAGATCTAAAACTGATGATGGTGTATCAGTCCGTCTCATTCTAATGTGCTCTTCAACATGTTGGTATGAAACATTCTCTGGTGCACACTTGTGTCTACATGACTTCTTATCAACATGAGACTCCAAAGTTCCCGTCTATTGTTTTATGATTGTAGTCCTCAATTATCAGAAATTATCTCTTTTAAGTTATTGTCAAAGCACATCAAGTACCATTAAGATTATATATATATATATATATATATATATATATATATATATATATATATATATATATATATATATATCATACAAAGCTCCAACAGCCAGGATCGAACCTGGGACCCCTTGTGCAAGAGGCAGGCATGCTAACCGCTAGGCTAAGGGACTGTATAATAGGAAACAACTATTCGAAATACTAAGTACTCGAATACCCTTCGTCTCACTATGGTGAGCAACGGGGTCTATCGGTTGTTTCCGAACAGAACACATAGCCAGCTGATAGCGTTTTACCGAACCTGACTGTACAACGCGGAGTTATATGAATACGAATAAAGTGTAAATGAACGCGCACCTTCATAGAACATACAAAGCTCCAACAGCCAGGATCGAACCTGGGACCCCTTGTGCAAGAGGCAGGCGGTTAGCATGCCTGCCTCTTGCACAAGGGGTCCCAGGTTCGATCCTGGCTGTTGGAGCTTTGTATGTTCTATGAAGGTGCGCGTTCATATACACTTTATTCGTGTATATATATATATATATATATATATATATATATATATATATATATATATATATATATATATATATATATATATATTTATTTATTTATTTATTTATTTATTTTGCTTTGTCGCTGTCTCCCGCGTTAGCGAGGTAGCGCAAGGAAACAGACGAAAGAATGGCACCACCCGCCCACATACACATGTATATACATGCACGTCCACACATGCAAATATACATACCTATACATCTCAATGTACACATATGTATACACACACAGACATATACATATATACACATGTACATAATTCATACTGTCTGCCTTTATTTATTCCCATCGCCACCT
This sequence comes from Panulirus ornatus, assembly GCF_036320965.1. Lineage (NCBI taxonomy): Eukaryota > Metazoa > Arthropoda > Malacostraca > Decapoda > Palinuridae > Panulirus > Panulirus ornatus. Next base: position 105,753,721 of record NC_092225.1, on the reverse strand, counting down.
CGCCACACATGGAATAACAACCCCCTCTCCCCCTCATGTGTGCGAGGTAGCGCTAAGAAAGACAACAAAGGCCCCATTCGTTCACACTCAGTCTCTAGCTGTCATGTAATAATGCACCGAAATCACAGCTCCCTTTACACATTCAGGCCCCACACAACTTTCCATGGTTTATCCCAGACGCTTCACATGCCGTGGTTCAATCCATTGACAGCACGTCAACCACGGTATACAACATCGTTCCAATTCACTCTATTCCTTGCACGCCTTTCACCCTCCTGCATGTTCTGGCCCCGATCACACAAAATCTTTTTATTTCCACACATCTCTCTTACCCTTACATTACTTACTCGATCAAACCACCTCACACCACATATTGTCCTCAAACATCTCATTTCCAGCACATCCACCCTCCTGCGCACAACTCTATCCATAGCCCACGCCTCGCAACCATACAACATTGTTGGAACTACTATTCTTTCAAACATACCCATTTTTGCTTTCCGAGATAATGTTCTCGACTTCCAAACATTCTTCAAGGCTCCCAGAATTTTTGCCCCCTCCCCCACCCTATGATTCACTTCCGCTTCCATGGTTCCATCCGCTGCCAGATCCACTCCCAGATATCTGAAACACTTTATTTCCTCCAGTTTTTCTCCATTCAAACTTACCTCCCAATTGACTTGACCCTCAACCCTACTGTGCCTAATAACCTTGCTTTTATTCACATTTACTCTTAACTTTCTTCTTTCACACACTTTACCAAACTCAGTCACCAGATTCTGCAGTTTCTCACATGAATCAGCCACCAGCAATATATATATATATATATATATATATATATATATATATATATATATATATGTATATATATATATATATATATATATATATATATATATATATATATATATATATATATATATATATTGGAAAGGATCACAATTTTGAGTGTGATCAAGATATTCCTATGAGTGCACGGGTAAAATGAAACACGATAAGTTCCCAAGTGCACTTTCGTGTAATAATCACATCATCAGGGGAGACACAAGAGAGAAATATAACAGTCAGTTGGTATACATCGAAGAGACGAAGCTAGGACTTCATTTGGTAAACATGCGATTGTCCAAGACAGACAACGAGCGTATCATAAACTTATTATGTGGACAAGAAGGTGAATTGTTTACAAATTCTATCAACAATAAAGTTATCATATTTGTATGATCACATCATCAGGGGAGACAGAAGAGAGAAATATAGCAGTCAGATGATAAACATCGAAGAGACGAATCTAGGACGCCATTTGTTAAACATGCGATTGTCCAAGACGGACAACGAGCGTATCATAAACTTATTATGCGGACAAGAAGGAGAATTGTTTACAAATTCTATCAACAATAAAGTTATCCAATTTGTATAGACCATCACTATTATTAAGATTATAATTCTTTGTGTATTCAATAATAGAAGATTCAATAATATTTCTCGGAGTAATAGAGTTAGAGTTAATAACTGAGATGGCATTACTCCATTTCAATACGATCATCATGGTTTTTAACGTGATTAAACAAGGCTTTTGATTCTTGTCCCGTTCTTATACTATATTTATGTTACTTAAGTCTAACAGAAAGATCCTTACCAGTCTGCCCAACATAAAACTTATCACAATTTCTACATGACACTTTACAGATGCACCAAGGAGATTAAGATATTCTTCATAGTATCACTGTTGCTGAAGGCAACATTTACCTTAAAGGATTTAAGCAAAATGGGAAGTAAAATAAGATTATTATTAACAGGGAGAACTAAAAGATTCTTAGTGTCAATGGGAGGTTTGGGCTCAACTCTACAGAATATCTTTGCTAACTTAAGGGAATATCTTAATCAGGAACTCACTAGATATTTCTGCAGGTTTAAAGGAAAGCAGTAGTGAAACATTTGAAGGGGTAATGAAAGGGTATTTTTACATGAATTACATGAGAAAGACAGACAACAAGAGGCCTCAAAGTATACCTGACTTTATGAAATATTTGTCTACACGGCTTTTAAAGGTATTCATAATCTAAGCATTTACTACGTCTGACGGCAACTTATTCCAGTGCTCGACACAACCATAGGAAAAGAAGCTTTTTCCTACCTTCGTACAGCATCTTTTAGCTTTGAGTTTTATTTCATTTGTCCTGGTAACTGTATTTTCTTGTATTTCGAAAAGATGTTCGTGATTCATTTCATCGAACTTGTTCAGAATTTTGAACACTTGGATTAAGTCGCCGCGAAGTCTACTATTTTCAAGGGAAAAGAGATCCAATAGTTTTAACCTCTCTTCGTAAGTCAGATTTCTAAGGGATGGGATCAATTTTTTCGCGCGTCTTTGTATTTGCTAATTTTTCCTCGTCTTTTCTATAGTTTGGGGAACAAAACTGGACTGCATATTCAAGATGTGGTCTTGCTAGAGAAGTATAAAGTGTGATAATTGTTTCTGGTGTCTTGTAATCTATGTTCCTGGCTAGGAAACCTAACATTTGATTTCCTTTTTCGCTTGCTGCTTGACCCTGTTTTTTAGTGTACTTCAGATTGTTGCTAATGACAACTCCAAGGTCCTTGTCTCCATTTACTTTAGTTTGAGAGTTTCTGAACAGTATGTAGTCGTAACGTATATTCTTGTCTCCATCGTGCATACAAGAAAGAAATATAGCTAACATTCAGTTGATGTGTAACGAAGAGACGTACCTAAGAAGCCTTTTGGTAAATGGCGTCCTAGCTACGTGTCTTCATTGTATATCAACTGACTTATATTTCTTTCTCGTATCTCCCCTGATGATGTGATTATTACACGAAAGTGCGCTTGAGAACTTATCGTATTTCCTTTCCCCGTGGACTCAGGAAAATAAATGGATTGAACCAGGGCATGTGAACCGTCTGGGGTAATCCATGGAAAGTTTTGGGGGGCCTGGATGTGGAAAGGGAACCGTAGTTTCGGTGTATTACACATGACAGCTAGAGACTGAGTGTGAACTAATTTGGCCTTTGTTGTCCTCTCCTAGCGCTACCTCGTCCCGGCGAGGGGAGGGGAGGGGTGCCATTTCATGTGTGGAGGGGTGGCGGGGAGAATGGATGAAGGTAGCAAGTATGAATATGTACATGTGCATATATGTATATGTCTGTGTATGCATATGTATGTATACGTTGAAACGTATAGGTATGTATATGTGCGTGTGTTGGCATTTATGTATATATATATGCATATGTGGGTGGGTTGGGCCATTCTTTCGTCTGTTTCCTTGCACTACCTCGCTAACGCGGGAGACAGCGACGAAGTATGACAGATATAGAAAAGCAAATGGATTACTATGTAGCATTTATGGATCTGGAGAAGGCATATGACAGAGCTGATAGAGATGCTCTGTGGAAGGTATTAAGAATATATGGTGTTGCAGGCAAGTTGTTAGAAGAAGTGAAAAGTTTTATCGAGGATATAAGGCATGCGTACGTGCAGGAAGAGAGGAAAGTGGAAGGTATTAAGAATATATGGTGTGGGAGGCAAGTTGTTAGAAGCAGTGAAAAGTTTTTATCGAGGATGTAAGGCATGTGTACGTGTAGGAAGAGAGGAAATTGATTGGTTCTTAGTGAATGTAGGTTTGCGGCAGGGGTGTGTGATGTCTCCATGGTTGTTTAATTTGTTTATGGATGGGGTTGTTAGGGAGGTGAATGCAAGAGTTTTGGAAAGAGGGGCATGTATGAAGTCTGTTGGGGATGAGAGAGCTTGGGAAGTGAGTCAGTTGTTGTTCGCTGATGATACAGCGCTGGTGGCTGATTCATGTGAGAAACTGCAGAAGCTGGTGACTGAGTTTGGTAAAGTGTGTGAAAGAAGAAAGTTAAGAGTAAATGTGAATAAGAGCAAGGTTATTAGTTACAGTAGGGTTGAGGGTCAATTCAATTGGGAGGTGAGTTTGAATGGAGAAAAACTGGAGGAAGTGAAGTGTTTTAGATATCTGGGAGTGGATCTGGCAGCGGATGGAACCATGGAAGCGGAAGTGGATCATAGGGTGGGGGAGGGGGCGAAAATTCTGGGAGCCTTGAAGAATGTGTGGAAGTCGAGAACATTATCTCGGAAAGCAAAAATGGGTATGTTTGAAGGAATAGTGGTTCCAACAATGTTGTATGGTTGCGAGGCGTGGACTATGGATAGAGTTGTGCGCAGGAGTATGGATGTGCTGGAAATGAGATGTTTGAGGACAATGTGTGGTGTGAGGTGGTTTGATCGAGTAAGTAACGTAAGGGTAAGAGAGATGTGTGGAAATAAAAAGAGCGTGGTTGAGAGAGCAGAAGAGGGTGTTTTGAAATGGTTTGGTCACATGGAGAGAATGAGTGAGGAAAGATTGACCAAGAGGATATATGTGTCGGAGGTGGAGGGAACGAGGAGAAGAGGGAGACCAAATTGGAGGTGGAAAGATGGAGTGAAAAAGATTTTGTGTGATCGGGGCCTGAACATGCAGGAGGGTGAAAGGAGAGCAAAGAATAGAGTGAATTGGAGCGATGTGGTATACCGGGGTTGACGTGCTGTCAGTGGATTGAATCAAGGCGTGTGTATGGGGGTGGGTTGGGCCATTTATTTCGTCTGTTTCCTTGCGCTACCTCGCAAACGCGGGAGACAGCGAAAAAAAAAAAAAATATATACATATATATATATGTATATATATGTATATATATATATATATATATATATATATATATATATATATATATATATATATATATATATATATATGTATATATATATATCCCTGGGGATAGGGGAGAAAGAATACTTCCCACGTATTCCCTGCGTGTCGTAGAAGGCGACTAAAAGGGGAGGGAGCGGGTGGCTGGAAATCCTCCCCTCTCGTTTTTTTTAAATTTTCCAAAAGAAGGAACAGAGAAGGGGGCCAGGTGAGGATTTTCCCTCTAAGGCCCAGTCCTCTGTTCTTAACGCTACCTCGCAAATGCGGGAAATGGCGAATCGTATAAAAAAAAAAAAATGTATTCCTTTGAGTCCACGGGGAAAATGAAACACGAAAAGTTCCCAAGTGCACTTTCGTGTAATAATCACAACATCAGGAGAGACACAAGAGAGAAATATAAGTTAGTTGATATACATCGAAGAGACGAAGCTAGGACGCCATTTGGTAAACATGTGATTGTCCAAAACATACAACGAGCGTTCATAAACTTATCGTTTTACAAATTCTATCAACAATAAAGTTATCTAATTTGTACAGACCATCACTAATATTAAGATTATAATTGTTTGTGTATTCAGTAATAGAAGATTCTATGATATTTCTCTTGGTAATAGAGTTAGAGTTGATAACTGAGAAGGTATTACTCCAGCAATACAATGATCATAGTTTTTAACGTGATTAAACAAGGCATCTGACTCTCGTCCCGTTCTTATACTATAATTATGTTGCTTAAGGCTAACAGAATGATCCTTACCAGTCTGACTAACATAAAATTTATCACAATTTCCACATGGCACTAAATAGATGCATCCAAGAGAATTTTCTGGTGAATTCCTGATTAAGATATTCTTTATAGTATTATTGTTGCTAAAGGCAACATTGACACTAAAGGATTTAAGCAACATGGGAAGTAAAGTGAAATCATTATTATCAGAGAGAACTAAAAGATTCTTGGTGTCAATGGTAGGTTTGGGCTCAACTCTATAAAATAATTTCTTTGCTATCTTAAGGGATTTATCAATGAAAGATCATGGGTCCTTTAACTTAGATCCAATAGAATATATCTTCTCAAACTCATCATCGATAAACTCTAGACTGCAAATCCGTAATGCCCTAAGGAACATAGATTGAAATGATGATAATCTAACTCTGTCATGTTGAGATGAGTAATAATGGATATATGAGCATACATTGGTGGGTTTTCTGTATATGCTAAACTTAAACTTGTTTCCTTACCTATGGATCGTGTAATCTTAAAATGGTAACATACCATTATTTTCATTTTCTACAGTAAATTTGATGGAAGGTACTAATTTGTTAAGTAAGGGGAGAAATATTTGTATATTTTCATTTGTTGGCCAAACACAAAGAACATCATCTATATACCTAAACCAAATTGCATTAGAAGGTAAGATATCCTTCAGTAATTTTGTTTCAAAAAATTCCATATAAAGAATACTTAGTACAGGTGAAAGAGGGTTACCCATTGCTATACCAAATTTTTGAGCATGATAGTCTCCATTGGATTGAAATACACAGTGTTTTATACACAATCTTATCAGTTCAATGAAATTAGACTTTGAAACAGGTAAATAAATATCATCCAAGACATCAAATAAATATTCTAAAAGGTCATCAACTGGAACTTTAGTGTAAAAGTGAGGAAACATCAGAGCTAACTAGTTTGAAATCAAAATTAACATTGATATTGTTTAGCTTGTTGACTAAATCTACATTGTTCATGATATTAGATTTTGATACCTGGGATATTTTCGTGTTTCATTTACCCCGTGGACTCATAGGAATATCTTGATCGCGCGCAAAATTGTGATGATACAGCGCTGGTGGCGGATTCATGTGAGAAACTGCAGAAGCTGGTGACGGAGTTTGGTAAAGTGTGTGGAAGAAGAAAGTTAAGAGTAAATGTGAATAAGAGCAAGGTTATTAGGTACAGTAGGGTTGAGGGTCAAGTCAATTGGGAGGTGAGTTTGAATGGAGAAAAACTGGAGGAAGTGAAGTGTTTTAGATATCTGGGAGTGGATCTGTCAGCGGATGGAACCATGGAAGCGGAAGTGGATCATAGGGTGGGGGAGGGGGCAAAAATTTTGGGAGCCTTGAAAAATGTGTGGAAGTCGAGAACATTATCCCGGAAAGCAAAAATGGGTATGTTTGAAGGAATAGTGGTTCCAACAATGTTGTATGGTTGCGAGGCGTGGGCTATGGATAGAGTTGTGCGCAGGAGGATGGATGTGCTGGAAATGAGATGTTTGAGGACAATGTGTGGTGTGAGGTGGTTTGATCGAGTAAGTAACGTAAGGGTAAGAGAAATGTGTGGAAATAAAAAGAGCGTGGTTGAGAGAGCAGAAGAGGGTGTTTTGAAGTGGTTTGGGCACATGGAGAGAATGAGTGAGGAAAGATTGACCAAGAGGATATATGTGTCGGAGGTGGAGGGAACGAGGAGAAGAGGGAGACCAAATTGGAGGTGGAAAGATGGAGTGAAAAGGATTTTGTGTGATCGGGGCCTGAACATGCAGGAGGGTGAAAGGAGGGCAAGGAATAGAGTGAATTGGAGCGATGTGGTATACAGGGGTTGACGTGCTGTCAGTGGATTGAATCAAGGCATGTGAAGCGTCCGGGGTAAACCATGGAAAGCTGTGTAGGTATGTATATTTGCGTGTGTGGACGTATGTATGTACATGTGTATGGGGGGGGTTGGGCCATTTCTTTCGTCTGTTTCCTTGCGCTACCTCGCAAACGCGGGAGACAGCGACGAGGTATAAAAAAAAAAAAAAAAAAAAAAAAATAAAATATATATATATATATATATATATATATATATATATATATATATATATATATATATATATATATATATATATATATATATGTATATATGAGAGAGAGAGAGAGAGAGAGAGAGAGAGAGAGAGAGAGAGAGAGAGAGAGAGAGAGAGAGAGAGAGAGAGAGAGAGAGAGAGAAAATCATGATCATTTGTTTCTTTGAAAAGGCAAGGATTGTTATTCTGAGTATCACTTCACCTTAATGGCATTAAGTGGGCCGCTTATAACAAATTCACTGTAGAATAAGTTTATCTATATTTCCCTGGTTATTTTCTAGTAAGAACCAAATTTTTCAAACACTGGTTTTAACCAGTCTGGGTGCCAGATATAGGAACTTGAGTATCTTTTTATACAGAAAATGAAAAAAGTTCTTACGAAATGACATTGTTAGAGAACTAGTTTTGGAACTAAAGACGCGGCCAAAGGATCTGGTGATGCGCTGATAACAGGTGCTCGAACCCAGAATGAACCAAGTAAAGAAACTAGCATAATGATGTAAGAGTGTAGAGAAGAGGTCGGTCACCCGCCCCATCTCAAGTATCGCAGGAAGATTCAGAGAATATCTAAAAGCAAATTTTTCGAGGTTGTCGACAAACAACGCTACCAGACTAAATGTCAGATGTGGACCTCAACATATAACGTTGGGTCTGAACAGTCACGCCGTCTGGTTCTGTTTAGTTGTCATTTAGACATTATTGTTGAATACCATATCTAGTAGAGTTATATGAGGGAACGACGCTTCTCTATGTCCTTGAGAGAGAATTAACCACAGACAGCCTGACAGTCAGACTGTAAGACAAGCCGAGGTCAGGGTGATGGTGTCGAAAGTTTTATGGGTAATTAATACCAACTTCTCGTCCCCCGGAGGATAAAGCAACCGTTTTCTTCATTAGTTAGTTGCTGCCAGATGACCCCTTGTTCGGGAGCAAGGTAACAGCCTCTTAGCTCCAGCATGATGGCTGTGGAGCCATAATGATGGGTGTGGCATGTACTGGCTCACGGGTGGTGCTGCTAAGGGAGCAGCTGTCTTTGTCCTTGCCTTGCAAAGAGACATTCTAAGACCCCGGTCCTAAAGCTTGGCCAACTGCTTGTCCATATTGTATGCGAGCGGACAACAATATCAGTGTAGGTGTAAGGTTGTGTTGTCTTAATGTTGTATATGGGGGACGTCTAGTGGCATGTGGAGGCCGAATGCTTCCACTATAGTAAACACTCGTCCTATGCAAGTCTGATGCAAAGTTGTCAGTAGCGATGTTTACAGAGAATGTTTTCATAGAAACATCTAAAGTTTGACCTCCTCTTCTGTTATCACCCCTCGTTGTTATCTCATATCATAACATCTTATTCTTAACTCCATTATTACCTTACTATCGCCACTTTTCGTTACCCCTCACAGTAGCTCTTTACTGTTGCCCTTCATTATTGCCTCTTGTTACCCTTCACAGTTACCTCATATTACTACCGTGTTGCCCTTCAATATTAAGTCTTATTTTCATTCTTTACCATTACCCCTCACTGTTATTTTTTACTGATACCTTTCACTGTTGTCACACTACTACTCCTTACTCTACTCCTTACTTTTACCCCTCACTATTACCTCTCAGCGTTACCCCGCCCGTCTATAGCTGACTTAACCTTCTCTATCGTACCCTACTGTCTATATACACCACATAACCTTACCAAAGAACCATCAGGGAGATCTCGAGCACACTAACCCACCAGCAAAAGCAGCTATTCACGGGCGGGCTCTCCCGCGGGAGGTTGCAGGGAGAGACCGCTCCTACTGTTTACTTACAGGCAACACAACCCTCACACCCAACACTTACTTGACTCTACCTCCAGGGGCAACTTGTGTTTTTTTTGGTTGTATCTACCCAGATCGTCAGCAGCAGTATGGTAACCACAGGCCCCGGCATGGATGGGCAGCAGGCCGTCACATCCCCAGGATAGGAGAGCAACAGGCCGTCATATCCCTGGGATGGGAGGGTTGAAGGATGTCACATCCCAGGTGTGGAAAACAAACAAACTGCTAATTTGATGTACAAAGGATCTGCATAGGCCTTTGATAAACAGGATATCGATGCCAGCACACATAAGGTTTAAGATGGGAATTACCAGAATATATGGATGATAGATATACAGCGTGTTAGTCCAGAGATGGTTTGTTGTGAATGTGAAACCACATTACGTCTTACTGCGGAAACTGAAGAAATGAGAAGCGACACAATGCCGAACAAATAGGCGTCATCATGTATGGAAAGAGATTTATCATAATTCATATTTAGAGAACCATGAAAGGTGTGGCTCCCAGATTACACTGAAATGTATTTCCCTGCTGCCAGGAAGAATTCTGAAAAGTTAGAGTACAATACTGTCATAAATCCAACCGCCTTCAACTACGGTGGGTCTCGACCGCTGAACACACGAACACAAGATGGACGCTATGGCGGACAAGCCACCAAAACATTTATTCTGTTCAAATCTGAAATTTACATTTGCTCACAAATAATGCTCTCCTTCCTTCTATAAATGATGCCTATATCCTCCATACTTCGATATGACAATTAATCAAGAAAAGGTGACAACCATAAGGGCAAATACAACCTGATTATAGGGAGAAACTAGTGGGTACCACTTGACGCCGAGCAAGCAACGAGCAGAGATAGCGAATCTGTGTTTCAGCAAGTCATCATCAGCCTCCAAATTTATTGCATTAACATAACGAGCATTTCTTTATACAGAAAAGTGATAACTATATTTTTCAAAATACTTTGATAATAATTCATATGACAAAATAATGTGAATGACATGATAAAAGATTAGATTCATGTCATTCTTGATATGTACGAGAAAACGAAATGGTATATTAAGGGACACTACAAAACAAGAACATTTCTTTTAGGGGTCATGAAAAAGGAAATATATAACAATACATACAAGAAAAAATATATTATATCCAGAGGTCAAGAATGCTTAAGATATCTTGAGCGACTGTCAGATATACTGTAGGAGGTAGAGAGGAGATATTTAAGGAAGACCTGAATAGATAATATCTTCACTGTGTGCCAGATCAGTGAGGCTGCGGCAGCCACGTAGGCCACAGGCTCCAACACCCTGGGCGATCAACGGAACACAGCAACCTGGCCTGAGGCCAAGGTGAAGGAGAAGATGACTTACGACGATCGAGGGTTGGGGGCGCCTGGTATGGCCCTCACAGGTGAGACATGGGAGGAACCCAGCAAGTCGCTCACCATCAACTGCCTCGATCAGTGAAGTTAGATTTTCCCTAACCCTCTCACTTCGCACACCACCTCGACCAAAACACCCTATATCTGCCACTCTATCGTGTAACACATTCAACAAACCTTCAAAATACTTTCTCCATCTCCTTCTCACATAACCACTACTTGTTATTACCTCCCCATTAGCCCCCTTCACCGATGTTCCCATTTGTTCTCTTGTCTTACGCGCTTTATTTACCTCCTTCCAGAACATCTTTTTATTCTCCCTAAAATTTAATGATTCTCTCTCACCTCAACTCTCATTTGCTCTCTTTTTCACCTCTTGTACATTTCTCTTGACCTCCTGCCTCTTTCTTTTATGCATCTCCCAGTCATTTGCACTATTTCCCTGCAAAAATCGTCCAAATGCCTGTCTCCTCTTTCATTAATAATCTTACTTCTTCACCCCACCACTCACTACACTTTCTAATCTGCACACCTCCCATGCTTCTCATGCCACAAGCATCTTTTGCGCAAGCCATCACTGCTTCCCTAAAAACATTTCATTCCTTCCCTACTCTCCTTACGTCCTTTGCTCTCACCTTTTTCCATTCTGCACTCAGTCATTCCTGGTACTTCCTCACACAAGTTTCCTTCCCAAGCTCACTTACTATCACCACTCTCTTCACCCCAACATACTCTCTTTTGTTTCTGAAAATTTCTATAAATCTTCACCTTCGCCTCCACAAGATAATGACCAGACATCCCTCTAGTTGCACCTCTCAGCATATTGATATCCAAAAGTCTCTCTTCCATGCGCCTATCAATTAACACAAAATCCAATAACGCTCTCTTGCCATCTCTCCTACTTATGTATATCTCTCTTTTTAAACCAGGTATTCCCAATCACCAGTCCTTTTTCAGCACACAGATCTGCTAGCTCTTCACCATTTACCTTTTACAACACTGAACATCCCATGTACACCACTTATTCCCTCAACTGCCACATTACTCACCTTTGCAATCAAATCACCCATCACTATAGCCCTGTCTCGTGCATCAAAACTACTAACACACTCACACAGCTGCTCCCAAAACACTCTCCTCTCATGATCTTTCCTCTCATGCATAGGTGCATAGGCACCAATAATCACCCATCTCTCCATCCACTTTCAGTTTTACCTATATCAATCTAGAGTGTACTTTCTTACACTCTCTCACATGCTCCCACCACTTCCGTTTCATGAGTAGTCCTACTCCTTCCCTTGCTTTTGTTCTCTCACCAACACCTGACTTTACTCCCAAAACATTCCCAAACCACTCTTCCCCTTTACCCTTGAGATTCGTTTCACTCACAGCCAAAACCTCCAGGTTCCTTTCCTCAAGCATACTATCTATCTCTCCTTTTTTCTCATCTTGTTTACATCCACACACACTTAGATACCCCAGTCTGATCCTTCGAGGAGGATGAGCACTCCCTGCGTGACTCCATCTTCTGTTTCCCGTTTCAGAATGTTAGAATACAAAGAGGGGAGGGTTTCTAGCCCCTAGCTCCTGTCCCCTTTATTCGCCTTCTACGGCACGTGGGGAATCCATGGGAAGTATTCTTTCTCCCCTACCCTCAGGGATATATATATATATATATATATATATATATATATATATATATATATATATATATATATATATATATATATATATATATATATATATATTTTTTTTTTTTTTTCTTTCATACTATTCGCTATTTCCCGCGATAGCGAGGTAGCGTTAAGAACAGAGGACTGGGCCTTTGAGGGAATATCCTCACCTGGACCTCTTCTCTGTTCCTTCTTTTGGAAAAAAAAAAAAAAAAAAAAAAAACGAGAGGGGAGGATTTCCAGCCCCCCGCTCCCTTCCCTTTTAGTCGCCTTCTACGACACGCAGGGAATACGTGGGAAGTATTCTTTCTCCCCTATCCCCAGGGAAAATATATATATATATATATATATATATATATATATATATATATATATATATATATATATATATATATATAATTTCTTTTTTTTTTTTTTTTTGCTTTGTCGCTGTCTCCCGCGTTTGCGAGGTAGCGCAAGGAAACAGACGAAAGAAATGGCCCAACCCACCCCCATACACATGTATATACATACGTCCACACACGCAAATATACATACCTACACAGCTTTCCATGGTTTACCCCAGACGCTTCACATGCCCTGATTCAATCCACTGACAGCACGTCAACCCCGGTATACCACATCGATCCAATTCACTCTATTCCTTGCCCTCCTTTCACCATCCTGCATGTTCAGGCCCCGATCACACAAAATCTTTTTCACTCCATCTTTCCACCTCCAATTTGGTCTCCCACTTCTCCTCGTTCCCTCCACCTCCGACACATATATCCTCTTCAAGGCTCCTAGGATTTTCGCCCCCTCCCCCACCCTATGATTCACTTCCGCTTCCATGGTTCCATCCGCTGCCAGATCCACTCCCAGATATCTAAAACACTTTACTTCCTCCAGTTTTTCTCCATTCAAACTTACCTCCCAATTGACTTGACCCTCAACCCTACTGTGCCTAATAACCTTGCTCTTATTCACATTTACTCTTAACTTTCCTCTTTCACACACTTTTCCAAACTCAGTCACCAGCTTCTGCAGTTTCTCACATGAATCAGCCACAAGCGCTGTATCATCAGCGAACAACAACTGACTCACTTCCCAAGCTCTCTCATTCACAACAGACTTCATACTTGCCCCTATTTCCAAAACTCTTGCATTTACCTCCCTTGAAGAATGTGTGGAAGTCGAGAACATTATCTCGGAAAGCAAAAATGGGTATGTTTGAAGGAATAGTGGTTCCAACAATGTTGTATGGTTGCGAGGCGTGGGCTATGGATAGAGTTGTGCGCAGGAGGATGGATGTGCTGGAAATGAGATGTTTGAGGACAATGTGTGGTGTGAGGTGGTTTGATCGAGTAAGTAACGTAAGGGTAAGAGAGATGTGTGGAAATAAAAAGAGCGTGGTTGAGAGAGCAGAAGAGGGTGTTTTGAAATGGTTTGGGCACATGGAGAGAATGAGTGAGGAAAGATTGACCAAGAGGATATATGAGTCGGAGGTGGAGGGAACGAGGAGAAAAGGGAGACCAAATTGGAGGTGGAAAGATGGAGTGAAAAAGATTTTGTGTGATCGGGGCCTGAACATGCAGGAGGGTGAAAGGAGGGCAAGGAATAGAGTGAATTGGAGCGATGTGGTATACCGGGGTTGACGTGCTGTCAGTGGATTGAATCGGGGCATGTGAAGCGTCTGGGGTAAACCATGGAAAGCTGTGTAGGTATGTATATTTGCGTGTGTGGACGTATGTATATACATGTGTATGGGGGTGGGTTGGGCCATTTCTTTCGTCTGTTTCCTTGCGCTACCTCGCAAACGCGGGAGACAGCGACAAAGCAAAAAAAAAAAAAGAAAATATATATATATATATATATATATATATATATATATATATATACATATATATATATATATATATATATATATATTACAGAGGTATAAGTTTGTTGAGTATTCCTGGTAAATTATATGGGAGGGTATTGACTGAGAGGGTGAAGGCATGTACAGAGCATCAGATTGGGGAAGAGCAGTGTGGTTTCAGAAGTGGTAGAGGATGTGTGGATCAGGTGTTTGCTTTGAAGAATGTATTTGAGAAATACTTAGAAAAGCAAATGGATTTGTATGTAGCATTTATGGATCTGGAGAAGGCATATGATAGAGTTGACAGAGATGCTCTGTGGAAGGTACTAAGAATATATGGTGTGGGAGGCAAGTTGTTAGAAGCAGTGAAAAGTTTTTATCGAGGATGTAAGGCATGTGTACGTGTAGGAAGAGAGGAAAGTGATTGGTTCTCAGTGAATGTAGGTATGCGGCAGGGGTGTGTGATGTCTCGATGGTTGTCTAATTTGTTTATGGGTGGGGTTGTTAGGGAGGTGAATGCAAGAGTTTTGGAAAGAGGGGCAAGTATGCAGTCTGTTGTGGATGAGAGAGCTTGGGAAGTGAGTCAGTTGTTGTTCGCTGATGATACAGCGCTGGTGGCTGATTCATGTGAGAAACTGCAGAAGCTGGCGACTGAGTTTGGTAAAGTGTGTGAAAGAAGAAAGTTAAGAGTAAGTGTGAATAAGAGCAAGGTTATTAGGTACAGTAGGGTTGAGGGTCAAGTCAATTGGGAGGTAAGTTTGAATGAAGAAAAACAGGAGGAAGTAAAGTGTTTTAGTTATCTGGGAGTGGATCTGGCAGCGGATGGAACCATGGAAGCGGAAGTGTATCATAGGGTGGGGGAGGGAGTGAAAATCCTGGGAGCCTTGAAGAATGTTTGGAAGTCGAGAACATTATCTCGGAAAGCAAAAATGGGTATGTTTGAAGGAATAGTAGTTCCAACAATGTTGTATGGTTGCGAGGCGTGGGCTATGGATAGAGTTGTGCGCAGGAGGGTGGATGTGCTAGAAATGAGATGTTTGAGGACAATGTGTGGTGTGAGGTGGTTTGATCGAGTAAGTAATGTAAGGGTAAGAGAGATGTGTGGAAATAAAAAAGAGCGTGGTTGAGAGAGCAGAAGAGGGTGTTTTGAAATGGTTTGGGCACATGGAGAGAATGAGTGAGGAAAGATTGACCAAGAGGATATATGTGTCGGAGGTGGAGGGAACTAGGAGAAGTGGGAGACCAAATTGGAGGTGGAAAGATGGAGTGAAAAAGATTTTGTGTGATCGGGGCCTGAACATGCAGGAGGGTGAAAGGAGGGCAAGGAATAGAGTGAATTGGATCGATGTGGTATACCGGGGTTGACGTGCTGTCAGTGGATTGAATCAGGGCATGTGAAGCGTCTGGGGTAAGCCATGGAAAGTTGTGTGGGGCCTGGATGTGGAAAGGGAGCTGTGGTTTCGGGCATTATTGCGTGACAGCTGGAGACCGGTTGTGAACGAATGGGGCCTTTGTTGTCTTTTCCTAGTGCTACCTCGCACACATGAGGGGGGAGTGGGATGGTATTCCATGTGTGGCGAGGTGGCGATGGGAATGAATAAAGGCAGACAGTGTGAATTATGTGCATGGGTATATATGTGTGTGTCTGTGTGTGTATATATGTGTGTACATTGGGATGTATAGGTGTGTATATTTGCGTGTGTGGACGTGTATGTATATACATTGTGTATGGGGGTGGGTTTGGCCATTTCTTTCGTCTGTTTCCTTGAGCTACCTCGCAAACGCGGGAGACAGCGACAAAGCAAAATAAAAAAATAAAAATAATATATATACATATATATATTATCCCTGGGGATAGGGGAGAAAGAATACTTCCCACGTATTCCCTGCGTGTCGTAGAAGGCGACTAAAAGGGGAGGGAGCGGGGGGCTGGAAATCCTCCCCGCTCAATTTTTTTTAATTTTCCAAAAGAAGGAACAGAGAAGGGGGCCAGGTGAGGATATTCCCTCAGTGGCCCAGTTCTCTGTTCTTAACGCTACCTCGCTAACGCGGGAAATGGCGAATAGTTTGAAAAAAAAAAAAAACATATATATATATATATATATATATATATATATATATATATATATATATATATATATATATATATATATATATATATACATATATATATATATATATATATATATATATATATATATATATATATATATATATATATATATATATATATATATATATATATATATATGTATATATATATATATATATATATATATATATATATATATATATATATATATATATATATATATATATATATATATATATATAAAGGGGAAACAGAAGAAGGAACCACGCGGGGAGTGCTCATCCTCCTCGAAGGCTCAGATTTGGGTGTCTAATTGTGTGTGGATGTAACCAAGATGAGAAAATAGGAGAGATAGGTAATATGTTTGAGGAAAGGGACCTGGATGTTTTGGCTCTGAGTGAAACGAAGCTCAAGGGAAAGGGAAAGAGTGGTTTGGAAAAGTCTTGTGAGTAAGGTCAGGGGTAGGTGAGAGGACAAGAGCAAAGGAAGGAGTAGCACTAATCCTGAAACAGGAGTTGTGAGAGTATGTGATAGAGTGTTAGAGAGTAAACTCTAGATTGATATAGGTAAAACTGAAAGTGGATTGATAGATATGGGTGATTATTGGTGCCTATGCACTTGCTCATGAGAAGAAAGAATGCAAAGGTGAATAATGTGGCAGTTGAGGGTATGATTGGTGTACATGGGGTGTTCAGTGTTGTAAATGAAAATGGTGAAGAACCTGTAGAATTTTGTGCTGAAAAAGGACTGATGATAGGGAATCCGTGGTTTAAAAAGAGAGATATACATAAGTATGCGTATGCAAGTAAGGGAGATGGCCAGAGAGCGTTATTGGATTACGTGTTGATTGATAGGCGCGTGAGAGAGAGACTTTTGGATGTTGATTTACCGAGAGGAACAACTGGAGGGAGGTCTGATCATTATCTTGTGGAGGCAAACGTGACGATTTGTAGAGGTTTTCAGGGAAGAAGAGAGAATGTTGGGGTGAAGAAAATGGTTAGAATAAGTGAGCTTCGAAAGGAAACTTGTGTGAAGAAGTACCAGGAAAGATTGAGTGTAGAATAGAAAATAGTGAGGGCAAATGACGTAAGGGGAGTGGAGGAGGAATGGGATGTATTTAGGGAAGCAGTTATGGCGTGTGCAAAAGATGCCTGTAGCATGAGAAAGGTGGGAGGTGGACAAATTAAAAAGGGTAGAGAGTGGTGGGATGAAGAAGTAAGATTGCTGGTGAAAGAGAAGTGAGAGGTATTTGGACGATCTTTGCAGGGAAATACTGCAAATGACTTGGAAATGTATAAAAGAAAGAGGCAGGAGGTCAAGAGAAGGTACAAGAGGTGAAAAAGAGTGCAAATGAGAGTAGGGATGAGAGAGTATCGTTAAATTTTAGGGAGAATAAGATGTTTTGGAAGGAGGCAAATAAAATGCGTAAGACAAGAGAACGAATGGGAACATCGATGAATGCGGCTAATGGGGAGGTAATAAAAAGTAGTGGAGATTTGAGAAGGAGATGGAGTGAGTATTTTGATGGTTTGTTGTATGTGTTTGATGATAGAGTGGCAGATATAGGGTGTTTTGGTCGAGGTGGTGTGCAAAGTGAGAGGGTCAGGTTTGGTAAACAGAGAAGAGGAAGTGAAAGCCTTGCGGAAGACGAAGGCCGGCAAGGTGGCGGGTTGGGATGGTATTGCAGTGAAATTTATCAAAAAAAGGGGTGACTTTGTGGTTGACTGGTTGGTGAGGATATTCAATGTATGTATGGTTCATGGTGAAGTGCCTGGGGATTGGCGGAACACATGAATAGTGCCGTGGTACAAAGGCAAAGGGGATAAGAGTGAGTGTTCAAATCACAGAGCTATAAGTTCGATGAGTATTCCTGGGATAACATATGGGAGGGTATTGATTGAGAGGGTGAAGGCATGTACAGAGCATCAGATTGGGGAAGAGCAATATGGTTTCAGAAGTGGTAGAGGATGTGTGGGTCAGGTGTTTGCTTTGAAGAATGTATGTGAGAAATACTTAGAAAAACAAATGGGTTTGTATGTGGCATTTATGGATCTAGAGAAGGCATATGGTAGAGTTGATATAGATGCTCTGTGGAAAGTATTAAGAGTATATGGTGTGCAAGGTAAGTTGCTAGAAAGCAGTGAAAAGTTTTTATCGAGGATGTAAGGCATGTGCACGAGTAGGAAGAGAGGAAAGTGATTGGTTCCCATTGAATGTCGGTTTGCGGCAGGGGTGTGTGATGTCTCCATGGTTGTTAATTTGTTTATGGATGGGGTTGTTAGGGAGATGAATGCAAGAGTTTTGGAGAGAGGGGCAAGTATGCAGTATGCTGTCGATGAGAGGGCTTGGGAAGTGAGTCAGTTGTTCTTTGCTGATAATACAGCGATAGTGGCTGATTCGGGTGAGAAACTGCAGAAGTTGGTGATTGAGATTGGTAAAGTGTGTGAAAGAAGAAAGCTGAGAGTAAATATGAATAAGAGCAATTTTATTAGTTTCAGTAGGGTTGAGGGACATGTAAATTGGGAGGTAAGTTTGAATGGAGAAAAACTGGAGGAAGTGAAGTGTTTTAGATATCTGGGAGTGGATTTGACAGCGGATGGAACCATGGAAGCGGAAGTGAGTCACAAGGCGGGTGAGGGGGCGAAGATTCTGGTAGCGTTGAAAAATATGTGGAAGGCGAAAACGTTATCTCGGAGAGCAAAAATGGGTATGTTTAAAGGAATAGTGGTTTCAACAATGTTATATGGTTGTGAGGCATGGGCTATAGATAGGGTTGTGCGGAGGAGGATTGATGTGTTGGAAATGAGATGTTTGAGGACAATATGTCGTGTGAGGCGGATTGATCGAGTAAGCAATGAAAGGGTAAGAGAGATGTGTGGTAATAAAATGAGTGTGGTTGAGAGAGCAAAAGACGGTGTATTGAAATGGTTTGGTCACATGGAGAGAATGAGTGAGGAAAGATTGACAAAGAGGATATGTGTGTCAGAGGCGGAGTGAACGAAGAGAAGTGGGAGACCAAATTGGATGTGGAAGGCTGGAGTGAAAAATATTTCGAGCGGTCGGGGCCTGAACATACAGGAAGGTGAAAGGCGTGCAAGGAATAGAGTGAATTGGAACCATGTGGTATACCGGGGTCGACGTGCTGACAGTGGATTGAACCAGGGCATATGAAGCATCTGGAGTAAACCATGGAAAGTTCTGTGGGGCCTGGATGTGGAAAGGGAGCCGTGGTTTCGGTACATTACACATGACAGCTAGAGACTGAGTGTGAACGAATGTGGCCTTTGTTGCCTCTTCCTAGCTCTACCTCGCGTGCACGCGGGGGAAGGGGGTGCCATTTCACAAATGGGGGGTGGCGGCGAGAATGGATGAAGGCAGCATGTATTAATATGTACATGTGTATATATGTATATGTCTGTGTATGTATATGTATGTATACGTTGAAATGTATTGGTATGTATATATGCGTGTGTGTACGTTTATGTATATACAAGTGTACGAGGGTGTGTTGGGCCATTCTTTCATCTGTTTCCCTGCGCTACCTCGCTAAGGCAGGAGACAGCGACAAAGTACCTCGCTAAGGCAGGAGACAGCGACAAAGTATAAGTAACTATGAATAGATATAATATATCCATCATTTCCAGTTTATATTAGAACAGAAATTCTTGTAAGCGTCGCGCAACGCGTCTTTTTATCAATAGAGTAAGTTACCCTAACATAATGTTAGAATTATAAGCTTTCACAGATATGTATATATATATATATATATATATATATATATATATATATATATATATATATTTTTTTTTTTTTTTTTTTTTTTCATACTATTCGCCATTTCCCGCGTTAGCAAGGTAGCGTTAAGAACAGAGGACTGGGCCTCTGATGGAATGTCCTCACCTGGCCTTGTTCTCTGTTCCTTCTTTTGGAAAATCAAAAAAAAACGAGAGGGGAGGATTTCCAGCCCCCCGCTCCCTCCCCTTTTAGTCGCCTTCTACGACACGCAGGGAATACGTGGGAAGTATTCTTTCTCCCCTATCCCCAGGGATAATATTTTTTTTTTTTTTTTCTTTTTTTTTCTTTTTTTTTTTTTATACTTTGTCGCTGTCTCCCGCGTTTGCGAGGTAGCGCAAGGAAACAGACGAAAGAAATGCCCCCCCCCCCCCATACACATGTACATACACACGTCCACACACGCAAATATACATACCTACACAGCTTTCCATGGTTCACCCCGGACGCTTCACATGCCTTGCTTCAATCCACTGACAGCACGTCAACCCCTGTATACCACATGACTCCAATTCACTCTATTTCTTGCCCTCCCCTCACCCTCCTCCATGTTCAGGCCCCGATCACACAAAATCCTTTTCACTCCATCTTTCCACCTCCAATTTGGTCTCCCTCTTCTCCTCGTTCCCTCCACCTCCGACACATATATCCTCTTGGTCAATCTCTCCTCACTCATTCTCTCCATGTGCCCAAACCATTTCAAAACACCCTCTTCTGCTCTCTCAACCACGCTCTTTTTATTTCCACACATCTCTCTTACCCTTACGTTACTTACTCGATCAAACCACCTCACACCACACATTGTCCTCAAACATCTCATTTCCAGCACATCCATCCTCCTGCGCACATCTCTATCCATAGCCCACGCCTCGCAACCATACAACATTGTTGGAACCACTATTCCCTCAAACATACCCATTTTTGCTTTCCGAGATAATGTTCTCGACTTCCACACATTTTTCAAGGCTCCCAAAATTTTCGCCCCCTCCCCCACCCTATGATCCACTTCCGCTTCCATGGTTCCATCCGCTGACAGATCCACTCCCAGATATCTAAAACACTTCACTTCCTCCAGTTTTTCTCCATTCAAACTCACCTCCCAATTGACTTGACCCTCACCCCTACTGTACCTAATAACCTTGCTCTTATTCACATTTACTCTCAACTTTCTTCTTCCACACACTTTACCAAACTCAGTCACCAGCTTCTGCAGTTTCTCACATGAATCAGCCACCAGCGCTGTATCATCAGCGAACAACAACTGACTCACTTCCCAAGCTCTCTCATCCCCAACAGACTTCATACTTGCCCCTCTTTCCAGGACTCTTGCATTTACCTCCCTTACAACCCCATCCATAAACAAATTAAACAACCATGGAGACATCACACACCCCTGCCGCAAACCTACATTCACTGAGAACCAATCACTTTCCTCTCTTCCTACACGTACACATGCCTTACATCCTCGATAAAAACTTTTCACTGCTTCTAACAACTTGCCTCCCACACCATATATTCTTAATACCTTCCACAGAGCATCTCTATCAACTCTATCATATGCCTTCTCCAGATCCATAAATGCTACATACAAATCCATTTGCTTTTCTAAGTATTTCTCACATACATTCTTCAAAGCAAACACCTGATCCACACATCCTCTACCACTTCTGAAACCGCACTGCTCTTCCCCAATCTGATGCTCTGTACATGCCTTCACCCTCTCAATCAATACCCTCCCATATAATTTACCAGGAATACTCAACAAACTTATACCTCTGTAATTTGAGCACTCACTCTTATCCCCTTTGCCTTTGTACAATGGCACTATGCACGCATTCCGCCAATCCTCAGGCACCTCACCATGAGTCATACATACATTAAATAACCTTACCAACCAGTCAACAATACAGTCACCCCCTTTCTTAATAAATTCCACTGCAATACCATCCAAACCTGCTGCCTTGCCGGCTTTCATCTTCCGCAAAGCTTTTACTACCTCTTCTCTGTTTACCAAATCATTTTCCCTAACCCTCTCACTTTGCACACCACCTCGACCAAAACACCCTATATCTGCCACTCTGTCATCAGACACATTCAACAAACCTTCAAAATACTCATATATATATATATATATATATATATATATATATATATATATATATATATATATATATATATATATATATATATTTATATATATATATATATATATATATATATATATATATATATATATATATATATATATATATATATATATATATATATATATATATATATATATATATATATATATATATATATATATATATATATATCATACATCATATTCACTAACATACAGATCATGTTAACTAACACATAGGTCTTATCAGCTAAGAAAGAGATCATATTAACTAACAAAGAATTCATGATAATGAGCTGAAATCATGTTAGCTAACACAGAAATCATATTATCTGACAGAGATCATTTTAGCTAACGCAGAGATCATGTTAATTAACTAGGAGATCAAGTTAGATAACATTAAGATCGTTTCTACTAATGATGCACAGATGAATCTAACAAAGACCTCACATTAGCTAAAACAGAGATAATGTTAGCTAACAAAGGTATAATGCTAACTAACACAAAATTCATGTTAACTAAAAATATGTAAAGTTAACCAACACAGTGATCATGTTAGCTAACAAAGATGTATTAATTGCACAAAGCTCATGTTAACTAACAAACATGTAATGTTAACTAATACAGAGATCATGTTAACTAACAAAGAGATCATGGTAACTAACAAAGGGATTATATAGCTAACACAAATATCGTGTTAGCTAACTCACAGATCATGTTAGCCAAGGCGGTTATCATATTGACTAATACACAAATCATCTTAACTAACAGAGAGATCACGTTATCTAACACAAAGATTATGTTCGCATGATAATCCTGACAGATAATAACTTGTCACTAAAAGAAATATCACAACTCTGCCGTTGATCAATACGATCATAGCACATAAATCCTTCTGTCCTTCTGGTCCATAAATAAGTTATCTCCTACGACCTCTGCTGCTCAACCTTCCCTCCGACCTGACTCTCATATCCGCTACCTCCAACCCCACCACCACCCTCCATCATATCCTTCCACGTCTTCGTTTGGGTTTTCTCGCAGCTGCAGGTGGAAATGGCCTACGGATCCGATGGCATACCTCCCTGTACCGGTCATTTGTTTCTGTGTAAACAACCCTTCTTCTTGGTTGCATGACTTGGTTCAACCCATCACTATGATTAACCCATCACTAGGGAAAGAAACCATGTCTACTCCTCTGTCGTCCGATCACCCTCACCTCTACAATCTTAAAAATTTCTGAAGCTCTTTCTAACTCTTACTTTCTAACTCATTTCTGATTCTCACCTTCTAACTCACTTTCTAACTCTCACTTTCTAACTCACTTTCTAACTCTTCTTTTCTAATTCTCACTTTCTAACTCACTTTCTAACTCTTACTTTCTAATTCTCACTTTCCTAAAACAGAATCTTATTCGCTTCATCCAGATTGTCATTATGTGTTTCGTGATACAAAGTCTATATAGCTGATCTCTCCTAAGTGACCCAACCTTAGTCGTCCTCTCTCAAGTTTATTAGTGACATATATCGTGACCCTCGACATCTCAAAAGCATCAGATAACTTGTGGTAGAATTCTTTCATCTTTAAACTTCCTTCCCATGACTTTTCTGTTTCTCTTTTTTCTATAATACATAGTTTTCATTCAGGTCACTCCATTGTGGTAGTAGTTACTAGAATGATATCTCATCTTGTCAACAGTGGTCTCCCTTTGGACTACGTTCTGTCGCCTGCCATTTTTCTTTTCTCCATAAATAATCTTTCTTCATCTTCGTACTGTATTCACTCTTATAACAACGATTCCAATCCTCACACTCTAACTCGCCTTCTCTCCCCTTTTCACTCCGATACTTGCTCTCAGACTTGCATCCTCTCTCACTTTGGACTTGCGCAACGTCACGAAATGGGGATACAATAACCTGGTTAAATTCAGCATACACAAAATGGAATTTCTAATCATATCTCTTTTCTGAATCTCTCTCCTTTCCTATCATCCAGTTTCAAAACATCTCAGAGTAACCTCGCATAAGCAGACACGTGTTGGGTATAGCCATATCCTCCACTGTATCCTGAAAAAATATCACAAATTGAACCCCACAAAATCTGCTTCCCAAAGGCTCAGATGCTGTATATGTGCAGTTATTATTCTTCTTGCCAACAAGTCTTCCGTAGCAACAGGGGCCTCCTCCATCCTAGTATAGGGTACCACTGGCATATCAGGGTAGACCTTTCTTCCTCTTTTTTCTTAGCCAGAATAGAATCAAAAGCCTTTTCTCATATCAACTCTCCTGCTATCTCCTGTCCATGATTATCTTTGTCCATTCACAAAATATTGCTCCTCTTTTCTGTGCTACACATATCATTCCGGCAGCCGCTCTCTTGAGCCATCTGTGTGTATGCCAGCCCCTGAGTCATGGCCACATGTTCCAGACGGCGCGCCGGGCAGGCAGGCTCAAGTGTTGTTGTGACGAACATCAATGTGAAAATGTTATGTAAACATAACAAACTGTAATTCTAGTTATTGTCAAGATAATGATTATTATAGTATGAATGTACGACTGGATGAAATAAAAGATATAAAGTGCAACCAATATAGAAAACGTAACTTGATAAAAGAAACCAAGTTTACAGCAGCAGCCATCTTACTAATCTTTTTTCCAAAAAAAATACCAACAACAGAGACTCATCTCCATGCAGGCAAAAAGCATCAACCTTCCACCCACCCACACCCCCACCCATACCCCCACCCGCATCTCCCACCCCTTTGCTCTCTCCTTGTTCCCTAACTACAAACGAGACAAAAGTCAAGCAATTTAGGTGGGTCGAGATACTTAAATATGGCACTGAACAACCGTAGACCTAGCGGGAACACCCAACTTCCTCCCTCCTTTGCTCACTATTGCCCATCACGTCCATCCTCCTCTACCAACTCTACCACTGTAACTGAACAGTGAGCAAATGAACGGTAAACGGATGAGCAGAGGGCTGCGCCAATGGTGTTCAGAAATGATCTGTATGTTGATTTAGGTTTGTCCATCTACGATTGTCCGGACGGTGAATCCATAGACTGGTGAGAGTAATAATGATTACCTACCTGTATTGTAATGGAAGGGAGTTTTATTCCCATGAAGCCCCTTCTCTTGAGCATTTTATGTCTTACAACTTCTTGAATTCATATATCCTTTCTGCATTAACCATGTCCTCATTTATATATCCTATTGATCCACCATTCTCATACTATATAATGACTTCTTTACAAATTTCTTGCTTAATTTCATGTTACGTCCTCCGGTTGCTCTAGCCGTACATCTCTCGAAGAACTGTTCACAAGTCCACATCTTCGATCTGTTTCAATATAGTGAAAGTTTTGATCAGGTCATCCCTTACTCTTCTCTCTTCCAAAGTCGCCATATTGAAAGCCTGTAGCCTTTCCTTGTAAGTTAACTCAGTTATGTTACCGTCATTGTACACTCCCCTAGACTCTCTGTAAAAGTTTTTTGTTCCATGAACAAACTTGAGGAGCTTATCCTAGTGTTGGTGATGTGTAGGGTATGAACAGCGTGTCTGTGTGAGGAGAACCAGTAGGTTTGGTTCACGAAGAAGAAATAACGAACTTAAGGAGTTACGGAGACGTATAAATGCGACATCATTACATGTACAAGAAGAATTAGTGACAAAAAGAGCATAAGTACTTCCTTGATCAGGGCTAGCGCGTAGCGTTTAACACTATGTGTATGAAAGAGAAAAAGAGAGTACCAAACACATACTTAATCTGACTTTCATATGGAATATCTGGTGTCTGCGTCAAGCCAGCCCACACCTCAGATCTGAGGAAATGGTACGTTTGCTATCACCACAAAAAGAGATTTCGTAGTATTAAAGTGAAGAAAATAATGAAGTATTATTCAAAAAAGATATCTTGGAAAATCACACAGCTGACAGAGGATCAGGAGCTACCTTCACTCTGCCTCAACCTCAGCCAAACCCACTCTGTCGCCCTTCACCTGCCTCAGACCATGCCAAGCCCACTTTGTAGTCATCTCTTCTTAGGGGTCAAACGTAGGGGGGTTAGGACCCCCTTCCCCATGCTTACAAAAGGACGTGTGCCGGAAACTTCATCTTTCTGACCATGTTATCCTTTGTTCCTAGAACCACAACAAGTTTAACTGAGACTTTGTTTTGATCGTTTACACTACAAAAGCAGAGGATATTGCCGCAGTATTTGGATCCTCAAACACTGCACACACTGGTATCAGAGGTTGTTTTGGTCGACTGCAGCAAAATAACAGATAATGCTCAGTATTTGTTGTGAGTGGTTGTAACAAAATACTTCTGATGATACTTCCTTATGATCTATAACGATGAAACAGGCGTATAATTTCACATTAGCATCCCTTATATCGTTTATTGACGTTTGTTGGAATGATGATATTATAATGGATAAAATAGCTCATGTCTAACAGATCTGATCGATTTTTTTTTTTTTTATGATATAGTCAAGTAAGATGAAAGTAAAGTGATCAACGTCAGTTTTCTAGATTTTCAAGAATCATTCAATAAAACTTCACATCAAAAGTTACAAACTTCACATGAAAAGTTACAAACAAAAGTTCAGTTGCATTTCATAGATGATGATGATGTACTTCACTGGCTAAAAAATTGGCTGACTCCATGAGCAAAGTTGTGATTACTGGTTAAGCCTCTGAATAGTTAGGCGTAACAAGTGGTGTGCCACAAGGTCCATTCTTGGAACAGGTTTCCCCTCTCCAATATATTAATGATATTGATAAAGGGTTGCACTGTAAGATACTTAGATTCGCAGACGATACTGAATTGAGAAATAAATCTACAACACAAGTTAAGCGTCAGCAGCTTCAAAATGACACAGATAAACTTACAGACTGGAGACTCTGGTGGAAAGTAAATCTTAGAGTTCATAAGTGTAAAGTTCTATACATCGATACATCTCAAAGTTGCGTCCCCATCTTGCATACTGAAATTGGTCTTGATCATCTTACTTGAGGAAAGACGTAGATGGATGAAGTGAGATCAGATGGCTCCTGACCTAAAAAACAAATATCATGAGAACCGAATAAACGAATTATTCTTATGAAGCTTAGAAAAGAGGTTGAAAAATGACCTAATACATATATTCAAAATTATTAATGCTTCTATAGTCTCGATCTAATAAGCTAATTCAGGATAGATTTTTCTGATCTACTTGTAGTAATGGATAAAAACTCGTGGACAAACATTTTACCTCGAATGAGGCGAAGTACTTTTTCTTCAACAGGATTGTTAACGTATGGAATGATTAACCAATAAGAGTAACTGAACCCAGTAACATAGATACGATCAAATGTAGACGATGAATATTTCACTTCAAATACACGACTGACAATATTAGTGCCACCTTAGCGTTATGATAAGTTTACATGTCTCCTTTGAAAAATCTGTCTTTCTGCTGTTACCACAGTAATCCCTGAATACATGTTGTCATCCACTATCACAAACAGCCTCGTTAAGACTCAGTGGTACATTGGTGCTTGAACTCTTTCGTATTCATCTGTATAGATATTTCTGATCTATTTAGGTACTTCTTATCCATATAGATACTTCTTATCTACATAGATACTTCTTATCTATATAGATACTTCTTATCTATATAGATACTTCTTATCTATATAGATATTTCTGAGACCAAATCTTTCGATGGTGGATGTAGGACAGTGCCACTTCTCTCTAGCTGGCAACTCCAGGCGCTGCTGCTTCGCCTCGTGTCAGGTTGGAGGAAGTGACCTCATCGGTGTGAGTGAGACATAACTTGCTGTATGGGAGCGACGCCATGAGCGTTGTGAGACAGTGGGAGAACCCTGTGAGAATATTGCAGGAATTGTGGGTATGGTATGTAAGTGTTGTGAGTAGTGTACTAGGGTTGTGGGTGGTGTAATGTTGTTGGAAATGTAGTCGTGTTGATGGTGATACAGTAGCGTTGTTAATGTTGGTACCAGATGACGTGGTGTTGTGGTCATTGCTGCAGCAGTGATATGGGCGTTCACGTAGTGTTGTGGGTGACGTATTACTGTTGTGGGTAGCGTATTAGTTGTGTTGGTGGTGTAGTCGCATTGTAGGTGGCATAGTAGTGTTGTGGGTGGAGTATTAATTATGTTGTTAGAGTAGCATTGCTGTGTTTGGTGTAGTAGTGCAGTAAGTGGTGTAGTTGTGTTGTTGGTTGTGAAGAGTTTTCTGGGTGCTACATTAATGATGTGGGTAGTGAGTTGTGGGTAGTGTGTTGTGGGTGGTGTACTAGATTGTGGATAGTTTAGTATTGTTGATAGCGGCGTAGCGGTGTTGTAGGTGGCATAGTGGTGTTGTGGGTGGTGTAGCAGTGTTGAGGGTGGTGAAGCAGTGTTGTGGGTGGTGTAGCAGTGTTGTGGGTGGTGTAGCAGTGTTGAGGGTGGTGTAGTAGTGTTGTGGGTGGTGTAGCAGTGTTGAGGGTGGTGTAGCAGTGTTGTGGGTGGTGCAGCTGCATTGTGGGTGGTATAGCAGTGTTGTGGGTGGTACAGTAGTGTTATGGGTAGCATAGTAGTGTTGTGGGTAGCATAGTAGTGTAGCAGTGTTGTGGGTGGCGTATCAGTGTTGTGGGTGGTGTAGCAGTGTTGAGGGTAGTGCAGTCCTTTTGTGGGTGGTGTAGCAATGTTGTGGGTGGTGTAGTCCTTTTGTGGGTGGTGGAGCAGTGCTGTGGGTGATGTAGCAGTGTTGTAAGTGATGTAGTCCTTTTGTGGGTGGTGTAGCAATGTTGTGGGTGTCGTAGCAGTGTTGTGGGTGGCGTATCAGTGTTGTGGGTGGTGTAGCAGAGTTGAGGGTAGTGCAGTCCTTTTGTTGGTGGTGTAGCAATCTTGTGGGTGGTGTAGTCCTTTCGTGGGTGGTGTAGCAGTGTTGCAGGTGGTGTAGCAGTGTTGTGAGTGATGTAGTCCTTTTGTGGGTGTTGTAGCAATGTTGCAGGTGGTGTAGCAGTGTTGTGAGTGATGTAGTCCTTTTGTGGGTGGTGTAGCAATGCTGTGAGTGGCGTAGCAGTGCTGTGAGTGGTGTAGCAGTGTTTTGGGTGGTGTAGCAGTGTTGTGGGTGGTGTAGTAGCGTTGAGGGTGGTGTAGTAGTGTTGAGGGTGGTGTAGCAGTGTTGTAAGTGGTGTAGTGTGTTGTGGGTGGTGTAGTAGTGTTGAGGGTGGTGTAGCAGTGTTGTGCATGGTGTGGTCGTGTTGTGGGTGGTGTAGCAATGTTATGGGTGGTGTAGTAGTGTTGTGGATGGTGTAGTAGTGTTGTGGGTGGTGTAGTAGTATTGTGGGTGATGTAGCAGTGTTTTGGCTGGTGTAGTCGTGTTGTGGGTGGTGTAGCAATGTTGTAGGTGGTGTAGCAGTGTTGCGGGTGGTGTAGCAGTGTTGTGGGTGGTGCAGCTGCATTGTGGGTGGTATAGCAGTGTTGTGGGTGGTGTAGCAGTGTTGTGGGTGGTACAGTAGTGTTGTGGGTAGCATAGTAATGTTGTGGGTGGCATAGTAGTGTTGTGGGTGGCATAGTAGTGCTGTGGGTGGTACAGTAGTGTTGTGGGTGGTGTAGCAGTGTTGTGGGTGGTATAGTAGTGTTGTGGGTGGCATAGCAGTGTTGTGGGTGGCACAGTAGTGTTGTGGGTGGCATAGTAGTGTTATAGGTGGTACAGTAGTGTTGTGGGTGGTGTAGAAGTGTTGTGGGTGGTGTAGCAGTGTTGTGGGTGGTGTAGCAGTGCTGTGGGTGGTATAGCAGTGTTGTGGGTGGTACAGTAGTGTTGTGGGTGGCATAGTAGTGTTGTGGGTGGCATAGTAGTGTTGTAGGTGGCATAGTAGTGTTGTGGGTGGTACAGTAGTGTTGTAGGTGGTGCAGTAGTGTTGTGGGTGGCATAGTAGTGTTATGGGTGGTACAGTAGTGTTGTGGGTGGTGTAAAAGTGTTGTGGGTGGTGTAGCAGTGTTGTGGGTGGTGTAGCAGTGCTGTGGGTGGTATAGCAGTGTTGTGGGTGGTACAGTAGTGTTGTGGGTGGTGTAGTAGTGTTGTGGGTGGCATAGTAGTGTTGTGGGTGGCATAGTAGTATTTTGGGTGGCATAGTAGTGTTGTATGTGGCATAGTAGTGTTGTGGGTGGTACAGTAGTGTTGTAGGTGGTGCAGTAGTGTTGTGGGTGGCATAGTAGTGTTGTGGGTGGCATAGTAGTGTTGTGGGTGGTACAGTAGTGTTGTAGGTGGTGCAGTAGTGTTGTAGTTGGTAAAGTAGTGTTATGGGTGGCGTAGTATTGTTGATGGCGGCGTAGTAGTTTTGCATGTGGTGTATTAATGTTGTAGGCGGTTTAGAAGTATTCTATTTGGCGTAGTGGTGTTGCAAGTGGCGTAGTAGTGTTGTAGGTGGTACAATAGTTTGTGTACGTGTGTACGTGTGTGTGTGTGTGTGTGTGTGTGTGTGTCTGTGTGTGTCTGTGTGTGTGTGTGTGTGTGTGTGTGTATGTGTGTGTGTGTGTGTGTGTACGTGTGTGTGTGTGTGTGTGTGTGTGTGTGTGTGTGTGTGTGTGTGTGTGTGTGTGTGTGTGTGTGTGTGTGTGTGTGTGTCCTCAACCAACCGGCTGGGTTACACATAAGGCTAAAATGAACAACCAGGAGCGTCACTTCGTCTGGTGCCACAAGCAAGACACAACAGTAATGCTCGACTACGTAAGAGTAATCAACATATCCTTTGATTACACATGCTAATGTCCTCATAATCAACACTGAGAGTTACTTTAAAAACGTAAAGTGAATTACCTCATCAAGACACAGACAAGCTGAGCATTTCCCCTGAATAAGAGACAGAGAGAGAGAGAGAGAGAGAGAGAGAGAGAGAGAGAGAGAGAGAGAGAGAGAGAGAGAGAGAGAGAGAGAGAGAGAGAGAGAGAGAGAGAGAGAGAGAAAATTCTTAACTAACGGCTGACGTGAAGTAACAATTTTTGTAAACACTTGGGTGACACAGAATGTGCAGGTATCTCACATACTAATACATCAGCCACACGCCTCCCTCCGCCGTCAGCTGTAGCGTCCATGTCGCTAGCATAGTTCCACCTGGTAACTGACTCCACGTCTGGGGACAGAGAAGGTTGGTTGGTTCTATTTCATTTCATATTATCACTGATTCACGGGCTCCCGTTTCTGCATACACAATACATCCAGGACTAATATATCTTGAAATGAAACTGCCTCGCGTATTCATATAATGTTTCTCAAATACAAACACCTCGGCAACTCCCCCTATTAGGCGTTCCCTAACTAGACTTTCCTCATTTCCAGAGGCACAGGAGTGCCACTTTCCCCGACTTGTTACTCTGCCAGCAGCCCCAGCAGTGGCTCCCGCTCAGCTCCATCTGACAGTTCGTTTTATTGGTATACCGATAACATCCCTACGGACCTGATGCGTCAATTACTTCCTGACACATCTATCCATATTGTGATCTTGTTAATGTCCTATATTCTCTCGGACTAACCCTCGCTCTTCATGATAGGATGCCTGTACACTACAACTACGAGCTTTTGTGATTTTGGGGTGGCATTTTCTGACGAGATTAAAGTCTCTTTACCAGCGAGCCTTTCCCTAACGTTGCTTCATCACTGACACGAGCGATGGAGGCGTGAGAGGAGAAAGCCAGAGTTTGCTAAGGTTGTTTTGGTAGGTAGGTCGGCCCCGTGGAGAGGGAAGGTCGGAGTAAGTAGTTGTGGTGGGAGGTGGGAGCCTGTGGACGGGGAAAAGTCGAGGAAAGTTGGTGTAGTGGTAGATAGGACCCCACACATGGGGAGGGTCAGGGTAAGTACACACAAAGCACTAGAAAGTTTAAATGTGCTTCTTATGTTTGATACAATTAGGGTCTTCCAATGCAGTATAAAAATAATTCATTAAACCAAACTATTTATCAAAATCACAACAACCATTATGTCATAGTTTCTCATGGCGGCCATATATATAAGGGGCAGGAAAAGTTAGATGCTAAGTTAGATGCACAGCCAACAGTTATATTCTAAGGAATAAAGCCATGTGTGTTCCTTAGGTTAAAAAGAATGTATATATAAATGACCGCTTCGTTGATTGTGAGAAAAATGTAAAATGTTACCCAACATTTTATTGGAAGAAAACATAAAAAATTTGAAAAATTAGTCATATTTATGTTAATGCCATTCGCCAGGGCCTTGGACAGTCCCTACGGTGTTTACTGACTGGTTCACAGGGTCATTATCAGGTAATTTCATATATATATATATATATATATATATATATATATATATATATATATATATATATATATATATATATATATATATATATATATATATATATATATATATATATATATATATATATATATATATATATATTACTATTACTATTACTATTTTGCTTTGTCGCTGTCTCCCGCGTTTGTGAGGTAGCGCAAGGAAACAGACGAAAGAAATGGCCCAACCCCCCCCATACACATGTACATACACACGTCCACACACGCAAATATACATATCTACACAGCTTTCCTTGGTTTACCCCGGACGCTTCACATGCCCCGACTCAGTCCACTGACAGCACGTCAACCCCTGTATACCACATCGCTCCAATTCACTCTATTCCTTGCCCTCCTTTCACCCTCCTGCATGTTCAGGCCCCGATCACACAAAATCCTTTTCACTCCATCTTTCCACCTCCAATTTGGTCTCCCTCTTCTCCTCGTTCCCTCCACCTCCGACACATATATCCTCTTGGTCAATCTTTCCTCACTCATTCTCTCCATGTGCCCAAACCATTTCAAAACACCCTCTTCTGCTCTCTCAACCACGCTCTTTTTATTTCCACACATCTCTCTTACCCTTACGTTACTTACTCGATCAAACCACCTCACACCACACATTGTCCTCAAACATCTCATTTCCAGCACATCCACCCTCCTGCGCACAACTCTATCCATAGCCCACGCCTCGCAACAATACAACATTGTTGGAACCACTATTCCTTCAAACATACCACTTTTTGCTTTCCGAGATAATGTTATCGACTTCCACACATTCTTCAAGGCTCCCAGGATTTTCGCCACCTCCCCCACCCTATGATTCACTTCCGCTTTCATGGTTCCATCCGCTGCCAGATCCACTCCCAGATATCTAAAACACTTTACTTCCTCCTGTTTTTCTCCATTCAAACTTACCTCCCAATTGACTTGACCCTCAACCCTACTGTACCTAATAACCTTGCTCTTATTCACATTTACTCTTAACTTTCTTCTTTCACACACTTTACCAAACTCAGTCACCAGCTTCTGCACTTTCTCACATGAATCAGCCACCAGCGCTGTATCATCAGCGAACAACAACTGACTCACTTCCCAAGCTCCCTCATCTGCAACAGACTTCATACTTGCCCCTCTTTCCAAAACTCTTGCATTCACCTCCTTAACAACCCAATCCATAAACAAATTAAACAACCATGGAGACATCACACACCCCTGCCGCAAACCTACATTCACTGAGAACCAGTCACTTTCCTCTCTTCCTACACGTACACATGCCTTACATCCTCGATAGAAACTTTTCACTGCTTCTAACAACTTGCCTCCCACACCATATATTCTTAATACCTTCCACAGAGCATCTCTATCAACTCTATCATATGCCTTCTCCAGATCCATAAAGGCTACATACAAATCCATTTGCTTTTCTAAGTATTTCTCACATACATTCTTCGAAGCAAACACCTGATCCACACATCCTCTACCACTTCTGAAACCACACTGCTCTTCCCCAATCTGATGCTCTGTACATGCCTTCACCCTCTCAATTAATACCCTTCCATATAATTTACCAGGAATACTCAACAAACTTATACCTCTGTAATTTGAGCACTCACTCTTATCCCCTTTGCCTTTGTACAATGGCACTATGCACGCATTCCGCCAATCCTCAGGCACCTCACCATGAGTCATACATACATTAAATAACCTTACCAACCAGTCAACAATACAGTCACCCCCTTTTTTGATAGATTCCACTGCAATACCATCCAAACCTGCTGCCTTGCCGGCTTTCATCTTTCGCAAAGCTTTTACTACCTCTTCTCTGTTTACCAAATCATTTTCCCTAACCCTCTCACTTTGCACACCAACTCGACCAAAACACCCTATATCTGCCACTTTATCGTCAAACACATTCAACAAACCTTCAAAATACTCACTCCATCTCACATCTCACATCTGACACATACATTCTCTTTGTTAATCTTTCCTCACAAATTCTCTCCATGTGTCCAAACCATTTCAACAAACCCTCTTCTGCTCTCTCAACCACACTCTTTTTATTACGACTCATCTCTCTTACCCTTTCATTACTCCCTCGATCAAACCCTTCTCCGTACAGCCCTATCTATAGCCCACGCCTCGCAACCATATAAACATTGTTGGAACCACTATTCCTTCAAACATACCCTTTTTTTTCTCTCCGAGATAACGTTCTCTCTTTCCACACATTCTTCATCGCTCCCAAGACTTTCGCCCTCTACCTCACCCTATGACTCACTTCCGCTTCCATGGTTCCTTTCGCTGCCAAGTCCACTCCTAGATATCTAAAACACTTCACTTCCTCCAATATTTCACCATTCAAACTTGCATCCAAACTAACCTGTCCCTCAATCCTGCTGAACCTAATAACCTAGCTGTTATTCACATGTACTCTCAACTTTCTCCCTTCGCACACTCTTTCAAACTCAGTCATCAACATCTGCAGTTTCTCACTCGAATAAGCCAACAGTGTTGTATCATCGGCGAACATCAACTGACTCACTTCCCAGGCTCTCTCATCCCAAACAGACAGCATACTCGACCCTCTCTACAAAATTCTTGCTTTTACCTTCCTCTTCATCCCATCCATAGGAAAATTATACAACCACTGTGACATCACACACCCTTGCCGCAGACCGACATTCACTGGGAACCAATCATTCTCCTCTCTTCCTACTCGTACACATACCTTGCACCCTTGATTGAAGCTTGTTACTGTTTCTTGCAGCTTGCCTCCCACACCATATATTCTCAAGACCTTCCACAAAGCATTCCTATCAGCTCTATCATGTGCCTTCTCGAGATCCATAAATAAGGCGTGCAAATCCATCTCTTTCCAAGTATTTCTCACACACATTCATCAAAGGAAACTCCTGATCCACACATCCTTTACTATTTCTGAAACTACACTGCTCCTCTCCAATCTGATGCTCTGCACAGTCTTCAGCCTCTCAGTCCTTAACCTCCCGTATGATTTTCCATATTACTCAACAAACTTATGCCTCTGTAGTTTGAACACTCACCTTGAATCCCTTTGCCTTTATACAGTGGCACTATGTATGCATCCCTCCAATCCTCAAGCACTTCACCAAGATCTGTACATACGATGAATATCGTTTCCAATCAATCAAAAACACAGTCACACCCTCTCTTAATAAATTCAACAGCAATACAATCCACTCCCGCCGCCTTGCCGGATTTATACTTCCGCCACGCTTTCACCATCTCTTCTCTTCACTAAACTACTCTCCCTGACTCTCTCACTTCGTATACCACCCTGACCCCAAACGCCCTACATCTGTCAGTCTATCATCAAACACATTTAACAATTCTTCAAAATACTCACTCCATCTCCTCCTTACTCGATCACAACCTGATATCACTTCCAATTTTGCTCCCTTCTCCGATGTCTCCATTTTTTCTCTTGTCTTTCGCACATCATATACCTCCATCCCAAACAGACTTTTAATCTCCCTAAAGTCTGATGATACTCTCACCACAGCTCTCATTTGCCCTCTTTTTCAACCCCTTCATCTTCCTTTTGACCTCCTGCAGCTTTCTATATCTCCCATTCACCCAAACGCCCCTCTTTTCTGTTTCACTAGCAACTTAATTTTTCATTCCAACACCCGCTACCCTTTTCAATCCGTCCACCTCCCGCCTTTCGCAAGCCAAATGCATCTTTTACAACTGCAATCACGGCTTCCCTAAATACCTTTCATTCTTCACCCACTCCCCTCACTTCATTTCCTCTCACCTTTCGCCATTTTAAGCTCAATCTCTCCCGGTATTTCTTTACACAAGTCTCCTTTCCGAGCTCACTTACATTCACCACTTTCTCTTCCCGGACAATCTTCTTTT
This sequence comes from Panulirus ornatus, assembly GCF_036320965.1. Lineage (NCBI taxonomy): Eukaryota > Metazoa > Arthropoda > Malacostraca > Decapoda > Palinuridae > Panulirus > Panulirus ornatus. The sequence continues at coordinate 105,717,245 of NC_092225.1, read as the reverse complement.
TTGAAAACCTATACAATTCTTCACCCTCGCCTCCACAAGATAGTGATCAGACATCCCAACAGCTTCTCAACATATTTTCATTCAAATGACTCTCTGTTAAAAAACGTCTATCAATTAATACGTAATCTAATAAAGCCTGTTGACCATCTCTCTTACTCACATACGTATACTTGTGTATATCGCTCTTTTTAAACCAGGTATTCCCAATCACCAATCTTTTTTCAGCACACAACTCCACAAGCTCTTCACCATTTCCATTAATAACACTAGATACCCCATGCACACCAATTACACCGTCAACTACCGAATCACTCACCTTCGCATTTTGATCATCCATCACCGATACCCGGTCTCGTGAACCAAAACTGCTGACACACTCGCTCAGCTGCTCCCAAAACGCTTGCCTCTCATAATCTTTCTTCTCATGCCCAGGTTCATAAGCACTAACAATTAACCATCTCTCACCATCCATTTTCAGTTTTATCCTCATCAATCCAGAATTTACTTTCTTACACTCTATCACACACTCTCATTTCTTCTGATTCAGGAGTAGTGCTACTCCTTCCTTAGATCTTGTCCTGTCAACTAGCCTTAATTTTACTCCCAAGACGTTTCCAATACATTCTGTCCATTTACCCTTGTGCTTCTTTCACTCTGAGCAAGAACATCCAGGTTTCTTTCCTCAAATATACTACTTATCTCTCTTCTCATCTTGGTTACATCCGCACATATTGAGACACCTCAATCTGATCCTTCGAGGAGGATGAGCAAACTCCTCTTGACTCCTTCTTCTGTTTCTTCTTTTAGAAATGGAAATACAGTATATTATATTGAGCGTTATCATTATTATCAGCAGTATCATTAATACTAGTATCATTAGATACACGTCCACACAAGTCTTCCCTGACAACACCATTGTACACATCATTAAAACAAATGTAAAATTCATGGAAGGCGATGAGACTGTTTGACTCAACGACTGGGATCAAAGGCCGCCTCCCTCCTATCGGGGTAACCTGGTATGACAGCCTTTGCAACAGCCAAAGGCCGCCTCCCCTCGAGGCGCGACGCAACTTACATAACCCTTAATGATGCCTGACCACGGAACGATCAAAGGCTTACCCCATTACCGCGGACACCAAGCCACCTGGTGTGTTGTGACCCAGGTTACTAGAGTCCTACTGGCCACCTGGCCCGGGGTTTGAGACACAGACCAGCTGGCCAGCTGGCCCGGGGTCTACGATACAGACCCGACGGCCAGCTGACCCGGGGTTTAATATATATATATATATATATATATATATATATATATATATATATATATATATATATATATATATATATATATATATATATATATATATATATATTTTGTCGCTGTCTCCCGCGTTTGCGAGGTAGCGCAAGGAAACAGACGAAAGAAATGGCCCAACCCATCCCCATACACATGTATATACATACGTCCACACACGCAAATATACATACCTACACAGCTTTCCATGGTTTACCCCAGACGCTTCACATGCCCTGATTCAATCCACTGACAGCACGTCAACGCCGGTATACCACATCGATCCAATTCACTCTATTCCTTGCCCTCCTTTCACCCTCCTGCATGTTCAGGCCCCGATCACACAAAATCTTTTTCACTCCATCTTTCCACCTCCAATTTGGTCTCCTACTTCTCGTTCCCTCCACCTCCGACACATATATCCTCTTGGTCAATCTTTCCTCACTCATTCTCTTCATGTGCCCAAACCATTTCAAAACACCCTCTTCTGCTCTCTCAACCACGCTCTTTTTATTTCCACACATCTCTTACCCTTACGTTACTTACTCGATCAAAACCAACCTCACAACCTCACTTTGTCATCTGGAAATATTCCTTACACCCCTCTGACTAACTATTATACGTCGATTGTCACAGTATGTAGTCTCGACATTCATCCGTGAACCCTTTTCTCTGTCGCACAAACTCATCCATACCCGGACAGCTAACTCGCGCAGCCTCAGTTTACTTCTCCAGATGACCCGGGGATCCCCACCCCCCCCCCCCCCCCCCCCCATCTCCTACCACACACCCACTCACCACCCCCCCCCACCCATCTTCTCGCTTCACCCCGCTAGATGCCCCTCTCTCGACCCCCCCCACCTAGCGACGATTATTCAGAAGCTACCAAGAATGATTCGGTCTCGCCACGATTCTACCCACTCCGTAGAGATACACTCGTCCGGGATGAGTGTCTCGATGATGGATCTCCAGATGGTCTCGTCTATGCTATTATATGATCCCAGCTTTATGGACGCCGAGTGTGTGTCGTAGATGTGTCCTTGTTACTGTCTCTGTGTGTGTGTGTTAGATCTAATATATAGATCGTGTGCAGTGTCCTACCTCTGAGTTGATTTTGTTAGTCTCACCAGGCTACTGTTACCTGATGATAACGCGTGCTCTTATTGCAGACCAGGTTAAAAGTCATATAACTCTGTTAATCTGTTATATACGATGTCACGCGCAAGCTTATGACCGCTGAACTAGTTCAGGTCGGATGACGCAGAGCTGCTGCGGTTAGTACGTCACAAGCGAGTCAGTGTCCTGATGAACAGTGCTATGTGAAGTACCTACAGATCAGCTCTAATATATAGGCTGGCGGGTTCATCTGGTGAGACAAAACGACACCTGATCTCTTCAGCATAGTTCACAATCTCTATTGTCTTTCTCAAGTCTACCTCCAAAAATCTTAGGAATATCACCCACAGACCCTAACCCCCTGAGACCCACCCCATCCTCACTTTCACCACATCTCAACTTCACCGCTGCCCATTAACCCTTGCCACCCTACCACTATATATATATTATATCATACTTATTCTATTATTATAATATATATATATATTATATATACTATATATTTATATATATATAATATATATTTTTATATATACTATATTATAATATATATACTATATTATATATTTTTTTTTTTTTTTTTTTATTCTTTGTCGCTGTCTCCCGACTTTGCGAGGTTAGCGCAAGGAAACAGGACGAAAGAAATGGCCCAACCCCCCCCATACCACATGTACATACACACGTCTTCACAGCTCGAGCGCA